>NC_057813.1:599239570-599239906 GCF_018294505.1 Triticum aestivum
CTGTTCGCCGGAGAGGAAAGGGACGCCGGGCTCCGGGAGGTCGCCGGAGAGGGGACCGGGCGTGGAGGAGGCGGTGGCCGGCGACGAGACGGCGAGGGGCGGCGCGGCCGGGGTCGCCGTGGCCGCGGGCGAGGGCGCGGGCGCGCGGCGGGGCCCGGCGCGGCGGCGGCCGGTGCGGTGGCGGCGGGGAGGCGGCGCCGGTCCGGGGAGGCGAGCGGCGGCGGGGAGGCGGCGCCGGTCACCGGCGTCGGGGAAGGAGGCGGCGCAGGCGTCGGGGTCGGGCGCGGGGAGCGGCGACGCGGAGACGGGCCGCGGGGGCCGGCCTCGGGCTCCCGG
>NC_057813.1:599240446-599246868 GCF_018294505.1 Triticum aestivum
GCGTGAGTGGGTGCGGCGGCGGGGCGGACAACGTCCGGCGCGGGCGGACACGTCCGGCCCGGCGCGGGGAAGATGGATCTGTTTTTTTTTAAACTAGGGTTTCGGACGGGGGAAGAAGAGATCCGAATGGAGGGGGTATAAATAGGCATAGAGGGAGCTAGGAGAGTCCAAATGAGGTGCGGTTTTCGCCCACACGATCGTGATCGAACGCTCTAGGACATGGAGCAGAGTTTGGTGGGTTTTGGGCCAAATTTGGGGGGTGTTGGGCTGCAACACACACGAGGCCTTTTCGGTCCCTCGGTTAACCGTTGGAGTATCAAACGAAGTCCAAATGACCCGAAACTTGACAGGCGGTCTACCGGTAGTAAACCAAGGCCGCTTGGCAAGTCTCGGTCCAATCCGGAAACGTTTAAACCCCACACACAAAAGAAGACTAGAAATGACCACCGGAGGAGAACGAAGCACCGGAATGCAAAACGGACAACGGGGAAAATGCTCGAATGCATGAGATGAACATGTATGCAAATGCAATGCACGTGATAACATGATAAGGGATGCACGAAAAAGAAAAACAATACACGGAGACAAAGACCCAACCCGAGAAATAAATATAACTTAGCGCTGGGGACGGCAAGAGTTGGATACAAATATGGAAAGTATATCTGGGGCGTTACAACACTCCACCACTACGAAAAGATCTCGTCCCGATATCTAGGACTGAAAGAACTCCGGGTACTCAGAACGGAGGTGATCCTCGCGTTCCCAGGTAGCTTCACGGTCGGAATGGTGTGACCACTTGACTTTGAGAAATTTGATTGACTTGTTGCGAGTCTTGCGTTCAGTCTCTTCGAGAATAGCAACTGGGTGCTCACGATAGGAGAGATCTTCTTGGAGCTCAATGTCCTCGAAGTTGATGGTGCGGTCAGGAGTCTTGAAGCACTTTCGAAGCTGAGAGACATGGAACACATCATGAACATTTGCAAAGTTTGAAGGAAGCTCGAGTTGATAGGCGAGGTCGCCTCTCTTGCTGACAATCTTGAAAGGTCCCACGTATCTAGGGGCAAGCTTCCCTTTGATACCGAAGCGACGAGTACCTTTCATGGGAGAGATGCGGAGGTAAACATGATCTCCGATCTCGAAAGCTAATTCACGGTGCTTACTATCATAGTAGCACTTCTGGCGGGACTGGGCTGCTTTGAGGTTATCACGAATGACTTTGCACATTTCTTCTGCTTCTGTGATTAAGTCATTACCCAGCAGCTGACGTTCACCGGTTTCAGACCAGTTGAGAGGGGTACGACACTTCTTGCCATACAGAATTTCAAAGGGGGCCTTGCTCGAACTTGCTTGAAAGCTGTTGTTGTATGAGAATTCAGCATAAGGAAGACAATCCTCCCACTTCATGCCGAAGGAGATCACACAAGCCCTGAGCATATCTTCAAGAATTTGGTTGACACGCTCGACTTGACCGCTTGTTTGAGGATGGAAAGCTGTGCTGAAGCGGATGTTGGTGCCCATGGCTTTCTGAAAAGAATCCCAAAACTTGGAGGTAAAGATGCTGCCACGGTCTGAAGATATCACTTGAGGAATACCGTGCAGAGAGACAATGCGAGAGGTATAGAGTTCCGCCAATTGAGCTGCAGTGATTGACTCTTTGATAGGCAGAAAATGAGCCACTTTGGTGAGCTTGTCGATGACGACAAATATAGCATCATTGCCACGCTTGGACTTTGGAAACCCAGTCACGAAGTCCATTTCAATGTGGTCAAACTTCCATTCTGGAATGGCAAGAGGTTGGAGGAGACCAGCTGGCCTTTGGTGTTCTGCCTTCACTCTTCTGCAGACATCACATTCATTCACGAATTGAGCGATCTCGCGCTTCATTCGAGTCCACCAATAAGCTTGCTTGAGGTCCTGATACATCTTCGTACTCCCAGGGTGGATGGAGAGGAGAGAGTTGTGAGCCTCGTTCATGATCACCTTACGAAGTTCACCTTTGGGCACAACAATTCGATCCTCGAAGAAGAGAGTGTCCTTGTCATCAAGTCGGTAGCACTTGTACTTGGACTGACTCTTTGCAATACCAATCTTCACCTTTTTCACCATAGCATCAAGAAGTTGGGCTTGGCGAATCTGGTCTTCCAAGGTAGGAGAAACTTGAAGGTTGGCGAGGAAACCTTGAGGAACAACTTGCAGATTAAGCTTGCGGAAAGCTTCACAAAGCTCGGGTTGATAAGGCTTGAGAATCAGACTGTTGCAATATGCTTTTCTGCTCAACGCGTCAGCAATCACATTAGCCTTGCCTGGAGTATACTCGATACTCGGATTGTACTCTTGAATCATTTCGACCCATCGAGTCTGCCTGAGGTTGAGATTAGGCTGAGTGAAGATGTACTTGAGACTCTTGTGATCAGTGAAAATGTCCACTTTCCTTCCCAATAGAAGATGTCTCCAAGTCAACAAAGCATGCACAACTGCCGCCAACTCGAGATCATGAGTGGGGTAGTTCTTCTCATTAGGTTTCAACTGGCGAGAGGTATAAGCAACAACTTTCTTCTCTTGCATCAGTACAGCACCGAGACCTTGGAGAGAGGCATCACAAAAGACCTCGTACGGCTTGGTTTCATCAGGCGGAGTCAGAACTGGAGCAGTGATCAATTTCTCTTTCAAAGTGTTGAAAGCAATATCACACTCCGGAGACCAAACATACTTGACGTGCTTCTGAAGAAGATTTGAGATAGGCTTGGCGATCTTAGAAAAGTTTTCAACGAATCTTCTGCAATAGCTTGCGAGACCGAGGAAACTGCGGAGTTGCTTCACGTTCTGAGGAGGTTCCCAATTCACAATTGCAGACACCTTCTCAGGATTCACGGAAATGCCCTTGGCAGAGATGATATGACCAAGATAAAGAACCTCATCGAGCCAAAATTCACACTTGGAGAACTTGGCGTAGAACTGATGTTCTCTGAGCTTGTCAAGTACCAAACGCAAGTGCTTGGCATGATCTTCCTTGTTCTTCGAGAAAACCAGAATGTCGTCGAGATAGACCAAAACGAATTCATTGGTGTAGGGGTTGAAGATGAAGTTCATCATGCGAGAGAACGTCGGAGGAGCGTTGGCGAGGCCAAAAGACATGACGGTGTATTCATATGAACCAAAGCTTGTTCTGAACGCCGTCTTGGGAATATCTTGCTCACGAATACGAATCTGATGATAACCCATACGGAGATCAAGCTTGGAGAATACTTGAGCACCCTTGAGTTGTTCGAACAGCTCATTGATGTTGGGAAGTGGGTATTTGTTCTTGATGGTCTTCTTGTTTACTGGACGGTAATCAACACAAAGTCGACTCGATCCATCCTTCTTCTTCACAAAAAGAACACCACAACCCCACAGAGAAGTACTAGGCCGAATGAGACCCAATCTTTCTTGCTCATCGAGTTGTTTCTTCAACTCCTTCAACTCTTCGGGGCCGAGCTTGTAAGGACGTTTGCACACAGGTTCCGTGCCAGGCTCAAGTTAAATAACGAATTCAACTGGCCGGTGCGGAGGCATTCCTGGGAGCTCTTCTGGAAAGACGTCTTGATATTCGCAAACAACCGGAATCTACGAAATAGCATCCAATTCACCCTTCTCATTGAGAGAAAACAACCGGATGGTATTATCTCGAGCGGCAAAGACAATGACATCCTCAGACGAATGAGTCAGTTGAATCTGCCTGGCTGCACAATCAAGCTGAGCTTTATGCTTAGAGAGCCAGTCCATCCCGAGAATAAGATCGATATCGGAGTTACCAAGAACCATAGGAGAAGCAAGAAACTTGAAATCACCCATCGTGACAGCGACATCTGGCACCTCCAGACTTGCGCTCAAACGTTTGCCAGGAGAAATGATATCCATATGTTTACCCAAATGAGAAGAAACGAACTCATGCTTGGTAAAAAATGGCTTTGACATGAAACAATGCGATGCACCCGTGTCAAAATAACTTTTGCAGGAATATCATTAATAGGAAGGTTACCCATAATGACATCTGAAGAATCCTCAGCCTGAGCTGCATTCAGCATATTGACCTTGGCGTGCTTGGGATTGTGCTTGACCACAGCTGTACTTGCCGATCTGACAGGAGGAGGAGGAGGAAGACGCCTCTGGTTGGTACACTTGTTGGCATAGTGACCCTTCTGTTGGCACTTGTTGCACGTGACCTCTGAAAGCGGACGGTGATACGGAGCACTCGGTCTTGGAGCTTGAGACGAAGCCTTGTTCTGAAAGCCTAGGTTGGGTGGGTGGGAGAAACCACTGCCACCTTTGCTCTTCTGCTGATACGGCTGACGGAACGGAGGAGGAGGAAGCCAATACTTCTGCTGCTTGACCACTTGAGTAGAGGAAGACGGAGTAACATCTCTGGCACGCTTCCTGGAAGCATCACATCTCATCTGAGCAGCCTCTTGCTTCAGTGCCATGTTGTAGAACTCATCGTATCTCAACGGCTCAAAGAGGACAAGAGCGAGCTGAATTTCCTCACGAAGACCACCCCTGAACTGATAGATCATGCTCTTCTCATCAGGAACATCCTGCTTGGCAAAACGGGCGAGCTTCTGGAACAACTTGTTGTAGTCATAGACAGACAAAGAGCCTTGCTTCAGATTGCGGAATTCCTGACGCTTACTCTCAACCACACTTTGAGGGATGTGATGAGCGCGGAAATCTTGACAGAAATCGTCCCAAGTGATAACACGTCCACCTCTGGAATCCTTGTACTGCTGGAACCACTCTGCAGCCTGATCTTTGAGCTGGAAAGAAGCGAACTTGACGAAATCTTCAGGCCTGACGTTGCTGCATTCAAAATGCTTGCCCAGATCCACTAGCCAATCGTTAGCGTCGGTAGCCTCAACACAACCGCTGAACGTCTTTGGGCCATTAGCAAGGAACTAGTTCAGAGTAGGAAAGTGGTGCTGATTATGGCCTTGATTCCCTTGACTGCCTTGATTGCGCTCTTGAAGGATTTGCATGATCAACTGTGTGTTTGCATTAGTAGTGGCCATCACAGCTTGCCATGCTTCCGGAGGAGGCGGAGGTGGAGGCGGATTAGGATTCGGAGTCGTGCGCGTTGGAGGAGCCATCCTGAAGAGGTTGACCACCATTAGCACATAGATAGACAACAATATAGAAGCTGAATCCAACGGAATGAAAATTGCAACATATAGTCTTCACATCCGAACAAAATGAACGAATGCATTCCTCTTCAAATGGTCACACATCCATAAATTGAGAAGCCACGAAGAATTAAGGAAGAGAAATAAATCAACAAGGTACGGATCAAGAATGAATAATCGGTAAGAAATCCCAATCTCAAACCAATATCCGTGGAAGAAGAACTAGAGCTACTAGAATTCCCACCTATGAAATTCCCGAACCTTTCCGGTTATGCAATCAGGTGTTGGGGATACAGGGGAAGCACAATATCTCACCCAAACTAGCAAATCCTACATCCAGCTGTATCCATCCTTCAACACATAACCAGGAAAACTTCGGAAACCATCTACCTCAACCTTCGAAAAGCATCCGTTATACAAGTTATGGCGATACTCCCGAACTCCCGCCCCAGTACTGGGTGGCGTCGAGGTTATCTCACCAACGAACTGCATAAAAGAGATTTTCGATGTCGGCGAACATATCTCAAGTATACCAGAATTGCAACGATAAAATTGTGACGACAACACCTCGGAGCTCAACTCCCCGGGACACTGCCACAACCCCTAAAGACAGGAGGCACCAAGAACAATGTTCTTGTCACAAAACCATCGGAACAAAACCAATATTTGTATCCAACTCTTGCCGTCCCTGGCGCTAAGTTATATTTATTTCTCGGGTTGGGTCTTTGTCTCCGTGTGTTGTTTTTCTTTTTCGTGCATCCCTTATCATGTTATCACGTGCATTGCATTTGCATACATGTTCATCTCATGCATTCGAGCATTTTCCCCGTTGTCCGTTTTGCATTCCGGCGCTTCGTTCTCCTCCGGTGGTCATTTCTAGTCTTCTTTCGTGTGTGGGGTTTAAACGTTTCCGGATTGGACCGAGACTTGCCAAGCGGCCTTGGTTTACTACCGGTAGACCGCCTGTCAAGTTTCGGGTCATTTGGACTTCGTTTGATACTCCAACGGTTAACCGAGGGACCGAAAAGGCCTCGTGTGTGTTGCAGCCCAACACCCCCCAAATTTGGCCCAAAACGCACCAAACTCTGCTCCATGTCCTAGAGCGTTCGATCACGATCGTGTGGGCGAAAACCGCACCTCATTTGGACTCTCCTAGCTCCCTCTATGCCTATTTATACCCCCTCCATTCGGATCTCTTCTTCCCCCGTCCGAAACCCTAGTTTAAAAAAAAAACAGATCCATCTTCCCCGCGCCGGGCCGGACGTG